>NC_083447.1:7644034-7689034 GCF_020745735.1 Hemiscyllium ocellatum | reverse complement strand
TACAGATTGCAGAGGGAGTGCCCTCCCACCCACAGAGGGTGGCTGCTGGGCCTCAGGTTAACATCGACCTGAAAAGACAGCTCCCCTGACGGGTCAGTACCCCCCACCCCCCCCACCCCCACAGTAACCCTGGGATTGACACATCAACATGTTCCAATCCTGGGGGTGGGGATTGTCGAGTCGGACTGAGCCACGCTTGCTAATGGCCACTCTGTCTGTGTGGGAACTGTTTGGTCTCTCTCTCTCTCTATATATATCTCTCTCTTTCTTCTCTCTCTCTCTCTCTCCTCTCTCCTCTCTCTCCTCTCTCCTCTCTCTCTCTCCTCTCTCTCTCTCCTCTCTCTCTCTCCTCTCTCTCTCTCTCTCAGTTCTGGTACACCCACTGTAGCAGCTTGTTTGAATGAGTCAACCTGATAGTTGTTTTAATTCACGGCGAGAGAGAGAGAGAACAGATCTTTCTCGCGTCAATCTGACCTGGATCCCAACCAAATTCCCAAGATGGAAACTAAGCTGCAGCAACAGCTGATGCCTCCTCGTTGCTGACGTTTTATTTATTTCTGCTGTTTTCCCTTCTTTCTGTTCTGCGTTGTTAGGAGTCGTTGTCGTTTACAAAAGCCCTTTTTACACTCACAATATCCCAGAGCGCTCTGAACCCAAGCAGGAATTGCCAAAGAGGGCTGAGTGTCAGAAAGATGGGAAGCCAGTTAACGCACCGTTAGCTCCTACACACAGCAACGTGATGACCCCCTCCCCTCCAAGGTTGTCTGACTTGGTGAACATTAACTTGTGGAATCCTTGCAGTGCAGATAGAGGCCATTCAGCCCCAGAAGTCTGCATTGACCTCAGACTTGCCCACCCCCCACCCACCCATTCAGGAGCTGCCGGGCGTGAACACGGTCGGGCAGTGGGCTCTGATCGAGGAGTGGTCACATCCTGCACCAGCTCACACGAGGCCGGAGCAGGAGCGAGCCATTCGGCCCTTCAGGCCTGCTGACCCTCCAACTGAGTGCCGTGTTCTTGCTTCCTCCCCCCCCGTATACCCTTTGATTCCCTTTAGCCCCGAGAACGATATCCAACTCCTTGTTGTAAACAGTCAATGGCTGGGCCTCAACCCCTTTCTGTGGCAGAGAATTCCAGAGACTCCCCCAATCTCTGGCTCAATGGTTAACACTGCTGCCTCACCGTGCCAGGGACCGGGTTCAATTCCAGCCTCTGATGTCTGTGTGGAGTTTGCACGTTCTCTCCGCGTCTGCGTGGGTTTCCTCCGGGTGCTCCAGTTTCCTCCCACAGTCCAAAGATGTGCAGGTTAGGGTGGATTGGCCGTGCTACATTGTCCCACAGTGCCCAGGGTTGTGCAGATTAGGGTGGATTGGCCATGCTAAATTGTCCCATAGTGCCCAGGAATGTGCAGGTGAGGGTGGATTGGCCGTGCTAAATTGTCCCATAGTGTTCAGGGATGTGCAGGTTTGGGTGGATTGACCATGCTAAATTGTCCCATAGTGCCCAGGAATGTGCAGGTTAGGGTGGATTGGCCACGCTACATTGTCCCATAGTGTCTAGGGATGTGCAGGTTAGGGTGGATTGGCCATGCTAAATTGTCCCACAGTGCCCAGGGATGTGCAGGTTAGGGTGGATTGGCCATGCTACATTGTCCCATAGTGTCCAGGGATGTGCAGGTTAGGGTGGATTGGCCGTGCTAAATTGTCCCATAGTGCCCAGGGATGTGCAGGTTAGGGTGGATTGGCCATGCTACATTGTCCCACGGTGCCCAGGGATGTGCAGGTTAGGGTGGATTGGCCGTGCTAAGTTGTCTCATAGTGTCCATAGTTGAAGTAGGGTGAGGTACAGGATGGGATGGGGCAGGGGGGTAGCGGGGTGGATGAACAACGTCAGAACTGAATGGGAAAGCTGGGCTCAGTGTGTAAGGAGTTGGGATTCAGTCACACTGTGGGGCCTGGAAACAGCCAAATAGATATTTAGCACAAACGTACATACATACACAGGCAGACACAGATATACACACGCATGCGCAAATATACACAGACATACACACATGCTCAAGCATTCACACACAGACATATGCACACACACACACGCATGCACATACACAAGCACGCATGTGCAAATGTACACAAATATGCACACACAGACACTTGCATGTGCAAACACATGCAGACATATACACACATCGACACACTGCATGGGCAAACATACGCAGACATATGCACACACAGGTGTGTGTGTGTGTATGTGTGTGTGTCTGTGTGCATATGGGCAGCTCCTCTCTCTTTATGAACATAGAGAGACAGCAACTGACGCTGATCCATGTATCCACAAGTTTCATCTTGACCCCCTTTAAGCTTTCCGATAACGGGCGAAATCCCAATGATAAGACTCCCAGTGGAGCTCCATTATTGGGTTGGAGTAGATGGAGGTTTTATGAACAATCCAAACGAGGTGGGAAAACACCTAGAAATGTTCTTGCCTTCCGAGAAAGAATCTCCCTCAGCTACCCAAATCCCAACTTCCAGAACTATTCAACTTCCTCATCTCTGTCCCCCTCTCCCAGTCGTTTTCTCCCTCTGTCCCTCAGGAATAGCAGATGGAATGGGGCAGGTTACTGCGTGCAAGAGAATAGAGAGGGTACGCTTCAGTTAGACAGAGTATTGGCGCTACCACATCTGGAGGACGGTGGACAGGACTGGTCAGCGTACTTACAGAGGGATGTTAATGTGTTGGAGGCAGCTCCGAGAAGGTTTACTAGGCTAGCCCCTGGAATGAGAGGGTTGCCTTATGAGGAATGGCTGGGCCTGTACCCTCAGGGGTTTGGAAACGTCAGAGCTGATTGATCCAAAACCTGTCAGACCATGAGAAATAGGAGCAAGAGTAGGCCATTCGGCCCCTTGAGGCAGCTCTGCCATTCAATGGAATCATGGCGCCTCCGACATTCCCCACGCCCACTTTCCTGCGATTTTTTTTTCCCCCCCATAACCCTAGATTCCACGACTGATCAAAAATTGATCTA
Source organism: Hemiscyllium ocellatum (assembly GCF_020745735.1). Classification (NCBI taxonomy): domain Eukaryota; kingdom Metazoa; phylum Chordata; class Chondrichthyes; order Orectolobiformes; family Hemiscylliidae; genus Hemiscyllium; species Hemiscyllium ocellatum. The sequence continues at coordinate 7,686,009 of NC_083447.1, read as the reverse complement.
TGGACCAGGCCAGAACCCCCTCAAAACACTGCAAGAAAGTAGCCCAGACCTTATCTTTGCAAGTTGGTTTAAGTAGGTGTATAGCGGATATTACAGGAGCGATGCAGCTGGTCAAACCACTCAGTTTAAAACAAAACAGAATTTATTTCCAGGATTACTGAATGAAACACAAACAAAGGAGAACAGAACGCAGAATAACTTAACCTTTCCACAAATCCAACAGATCATCCCAACTTAATGATGCTGTTCCCAGTAACTGCAACAATCCCCATGAACACCCCTTGGCACAAAAAGGGAAAATCCAACACAGGGGAGAGGTCAAAGAGAGAGGGAGGATCAGCATGGGCCTGCATTTGTAGGTACAGCAGCTTTTACCACACTACAGTTACAAACCAAACCAAACCAGAGAGAAGCAGAGCTGGGAGAACTGGCCACTCCCCTTTCATTGGACAAGGATAGTTTCTCAGAAACTTGAAAGCCTGTTGCCTGAGGCAGTATCTGTTAGTTACTGGCCCTAAAACCCTTCAAACCCAGATATTTTGGAATCTGTGTCTTTTACAACCTCTCTGGGAAAAAAAAAGCCAAGGGCAACATAACCTTGTTGAAGGAGCACCTTTGCTCCTTCAGTGTCATTGGGTCAAAATCCTGGAATTCCCTGCCCAAGGGCATTGTGGGTCAAGCCACAGCAGTGGTTCAAGATGGCGGCTCTCCCCCACCTTCCCAAGGGACAATAGGGACGGGCAATGAATGTTGGCCCAGCCAGGGGTGGCACTGTTCCATGAGAGAAATTTTTTAAAAATGGTTGAAATGTGCACATTGTTTTCATATCTTCTGGAATCTTCCGGAAAGCTTGTTGCAATTCCTAATCCTGGATGGGGTATTTGGAGAGTAAGAGGTCACAGTTCGCACCATCGGGTCAGGGAAGGCTGAGGTAAATTACGAGGAATGGTGAGAGGGTGGAGGTATTGACCAGTTCATTTCCTGGAGTGGTTGATGTGTGAAAAGTCATTGCTTTAAGAGGCGGGGGGGGGACAAAAAACACACAATTAAAATGGGCCAGTTCGCAAAAAGGAGCTGTTATCCTGACATTGCTATCGTTTGGAACATTATCTCCTCCCTCCCCCGTTCAGAAACGTTCCTGCCATTCATTGTTATATAAAAGAATTGCATTTCTGTATCGCCAGTGTTGTGCCACTGAAGGAAATCCTTTTAAAATCAGGCACTGTTACAGCAGGTCTGTGCACAGCAAGATCCCATTGATAGCCGGGTGACCGTGACAATGTAATAGCTACAATGGGGGAGGACACCCCCCCCCCCCCCCCCTCCCCCCGGTCATCTGCAGGCGGTGGGATGTTTGACATCTGCCTGGGAGAAGAGATGGGGTGTTTGATGTCGTGACTCCGGTGTGGGGAGTGCGTCGAGTTGGGTTACAATGTCATGGTTCTGGGGGGTGATTTGACATTGGGAGTTTGTGACTTTCCCGTTGGGAATGTTAAACGGGGCTGATCAAAGTCTGTGATCTCTTCCAACTGCAAAACCCTCTGTGTCTCCTCAATCCTGGCCACATAGGAAAATAGGAGCAGGAGTAGGCCATTCGGCCCTTCGCTCCTCCATTCCATTTGACCAAGGCTGATCATCTAGCTCAATCCTGGCTTTTCCCCCCCGCTTTTCCCTTTAGCCCTGAGAACTCTATCTAACTCCGTCTGGAAAGCACGCAATGTTTCGGTCTCACCTTGCTTTCCATGGCAGAGAATTCTACAGGCTCCCCCACTCTCCGGCTGGAGACATTTAGAACAAAGAAAGTTTATAGCCCAGGAACAGGCCCTTGGGCCCTCCAAGCCTGTGCTGATCCAAACTCACTGTCTAAACCTGTCACCCAATTCCTAAGCATCTGTATCCCTCTGCTCCCCACCTACTCCTGCATCTGGGCAGACACACCTTAAATGTAATCTGCAGTGCCTGCCTCTACCACCTCTGCTGGCAACGAGTTCCAGACACCCACCACCCTGTGTGTGAAGTACTTGCCCTGTGTATCCCCCTTAAACTTTCCACCTTGAACCCGTGACCTCTTGTTAGTGAATCCTTACCTCTATCCACCTTGTCTATACCCTTCATGATTTTGTAAATCTCAATCAGGCCCCCCCTCCCCATCTCCTTTTTTCTAATGAAAACAATCCTAACCTACTCAACCTCTCTTCATAGCTAGCACCTTCCATACCAGGCAACATCCTCATAAACCTTCTCTGCACCCTCTCCAAAGCGTCCACATCCTTTTAGTAACGTGGCGACCAGAACTGTACACGGTTTTCTACGTGCGGCCGAACCAAAGTCTTGTACAATTTTAACTTGCTTGCCAGCTCTTATTTCTCCTCATCTCTGTCCTAAATGGCTTACCCTGTATCCTTAGACTGTGACCCCCTGGTCCCTAGTCGCCAGGAACACCCACCCTGTGTTTACTCTGTCTGGTCTAGTTTGAATTGTGTAGATTTCTATAGCAGCCTACCTCATTCTTCTTAACTCCAATGGATAGAGTCCAAATGGCTCATGAGTTAGTCAGAACAATCCCCCTTCTCCCCCCTCCTCCCCCAAACTTTTAATCACTTCACCAGCCTGGGCTCCAAGCTCTAGAATTCCCTTCCTAAACCTCTCTGCCTCTCTCTCTACCTCACTTCCCTCCTTTTTACAACTCTCCTTAATCATCTTCCTGTCTCTCCAAATGGTCCAGTATCCAGTATTAGATGTCAGACCTGACGTCTAATCTCTCCTAATGATCCACCTTTTGAAGGGTCATCAAGCTCTCTCATTGTTGAAGGGAGGATATCCTCACTGGAGAGGGGGTGTAAAAGGTTCACAAGACTGACCCTTCAATAAAAAATGGATGGACTGACTTTGGAAACTTTGGAAAGGTTGAGCGAGTGGGCAACAACTTGGCAGATGGAGTTTAATGTAGGAAAGTGTGAGATCGTGTCAGTTGGAGGAATCAAAAGGAAAACCATTATTTAAATAGAGTCATAGAGATGTACAACCCGTCCATGCTGACTAGATATCCCAACCCATATCCCTCTAAACCCTTCCTATTCACATACCCATCCAGATGCCTTTTAAATATTGTAATTGTACCAGCCTCCACCACTTCCTCTGGCAGCTCATTCCATGCACGTACCACCCTCTGTGTGAAAAAGTTGCCCCGTCGGTCTCTTTTATGTCTTTCCCCTCTCACCCTAAATCTATGCCCCTCTAGTTCTGGACTCCCCCACCCCAGGGAAAAAGACTTTGTCTATTCACCCTGCCCATGCCCCTGATGATTTTATAAACCTCTATAAGGTCACCCCTCAGCCTCCGACGCTCCAGGGAAAACAGCTCCTGCCTGTTCAGCCTCTCCCTGTAGCTCAAACCCTCCAACCCTGGTAACATCCTTGTAAATCTTTTCTGAACCTTTCACTACATCTTTAGACCTTCCAAAATGAGACAGTGAGAGTCCCGTTGATATGAAGGGCAAGGGAAACTGGAGAGAAAGAGAGACTCCGAAAAAGTGTGTTGTGCAGGGGTTCTGGGTGATAATGTGCATGAAACACAAAACATTAGCGTACAGGTGCGGCAAGTGAATGGAATTTTGGTCATTATTGCTCATAATTTGGAGTTTAAGAACTCATTACAGGGACTCTTGGAGAGATTGCACCTGGTCTATTGTGTACAGTTTTATTCCCAGTATTTAAGAAAGGATAGACTTCCCAGCGAATCTAAATGTGACCCCAGTTGAGGGGTGACCTTATAGAGGTTTATAAAATCACGAGGGGCATGGATAGGGTAAATAGACAAAGTCTTTTTCCCTGGGGTGGGGGAGTCCAGAACTAGAGGGCATAGGTTTAGGGTGAGAGGGGAAAGATATAAAAGAGACCTAAGGGACAACTTTTAATTCCCAATTTCCCATTGTTGTAAAATCCCATTTGGTTCACTTATGTTGTTTAGCGAAGGAAATCTTCCAAGCACACTTGCCTTCAGTGCTCAGTCCTTTTGAGTATAGGAGTTGGGATGTTAAGGTTGTACAGGACATTGGTGAGGCCTCTTCTGGAGTACAGTGTCCAGTTCTGGTCGCCCTGTTACAGGAAGGATATGATTAAACTGGAGAGGGTTCAGAAAAGCTTTACCAAGATGTTGCTGGGAATGGAGGGTCTGAGGTATAGGGAGAGGTTGGGGCTTTTTTCACTGGGGCTTAGGAGGTTGAGAGGTGACCATTATAGAGGTTTATAAAATCATGAGAGGCATGGATAATAGCAAAGGCCTTTTCCTTAGGGTGGGGAATTTCAAGACTCGAGGGTATATTTTTAAGACGAGAGGAGAAAGATTTCAAGAAAGGATACGAGGGGCAACTTCACACAAGAGGGTGGTCTGTGTGTGGAATGAAGTGATGGACGTGGGTACAATTCCAGTATTTAAAAGACATTTGGATAAGGACATGAATAGGAAAGGAGAGATACATGGAGGGATATGGGCCAGGAGCAGGCAGACGGGATTAGTTGAGTTGACTAAGTTGGACTGAAGGGTCTGTTTCCGTGGTGTATGCCCTCTGGACAATTAGGGATAGGCAATGAATTCTGATCCAGGTGGTGATGCCCTAGAGGTCGTCAATATAAGAAAGTCCACCGGAACTTTCCATTGGAAATCCGACAGCACCATCCTTGGCCAGAGAGTTGGGTGAGAGTGAGGTTCTTGTTTTTTTTAGATTAGATTACTTACAATGTGGAAACAAGCCCTTCGCCCAACAAGCCCACACCGACCCGCCGAAGCGCAACCCACTCATTCCCCTACATTTACCCCTTTACCTAACACTACGGGCAATTTAGCATGGCCAATTCACCCGACCCGCACATCTTTGGACTCTGGGAGGAAACCCACGCAGACACGGGGAGAATGTGCAAACTCCACACAGTCAGTCGCCTGAGTCGGGAATTGAACCCAGTGCTAACCACTGTGCCACCGTTCGCTCCCCATGGCGAGTGTCTGAGGTGATTTAAGGCCCAGCTGGATGAACAGGTGAGGGGTTGGAATCAAAGTGCCATGGAAAACTCATCGGGAATGGCCTGTGGAGGGAGGGACAGAATTAACGGTCCAAGTCAGGACTGACCCCTCCATGGAAGGTGGAGGGGGAGATTGAGGCGATGAAAGCGTGGAGGAGGCTTAAGCAACAGCACAGCCTATTTTGGGCCAAATGGCCCGTATTGGTGGAAACAATGGAGTTGTTGTGGGATGTGGCGCCTTCCTCTGTTTACGCTGACCTGGGGGCTCTGTGAAGGGATGGCAGTGAAAGGAATAAACTGTTAGAATTGACCTTTTGTTAATGTCAGGCCTAGGTCAGGCACATATCACTGGAACGTTTTACGTAAGATTCAGTAACAGGAGTAGGCCACAGAGCCTCCTGGGTCTTCTCTGTTCTGCCCCTCGATAAGACCCACGGCCGACTGGATGGTTTTATAAATGTGTGAGTTGATGGCAATGAGGATAAGGCCAGGCCAGATGCTGTGTGGAATCTGATCAGCTCCGTGTTGCGGGTGGGGGGGTGGCTGGGATCTGAGCTACCTGATCCCACCAGCGACAGGAGTGTGTGGAGGGTTACCAGGTCTCTGCTCCGTTTTATCTCTCGAGCGAGCGTTCCCTCCAGTTGACTTGCTGTGCTAGATTGGAACCCTTGGTAGGCTTCACTTCTGTGTGAACACGAAGAGACTGTCGGGAATCTGAGACGTTCCCAGGCAGCGTGACAGGATGCTGGGATTCCGGGAGAGTCCCATCAGCAAGTTCCCACTCCTTATATTTTTAGGATTATTCAACACGTGTCTTTTGCAAACAAAGCGTCGTTTTAATGCGCCCACGAGTTTTCTGAAGATTCCAGGGAATCCTGAATTGTCGGCAACTTGGATTGTAGGTAGGAGTGGGAGTTCACGGGCCAACACTGTGGGTAGCCGGGGGTCGGAGTCCACTGGCCAGGCCCCTAGGTAGCCAGGGGTCGAAGTTCACTGGCCCACACCATGGGTAGCCGGGGGTTGGAGTTCACAGGCTCGCACTGTAGGTAGTCAGGGGGTCAGAGTTCACTGGCCAGGCTCGTAGGTAGCCAGGGGTCAGAGTTCACAGGCAAGGCCCATAGGTAGCCGGGGGTTGGAGTTCACAGGCTCGCACTGTAGGTAGCCAGGGATCAGAGTTCACTGGCCAGGCTCGTAGGTAGCCAGGGGTCAGAGTTCACTGGCCAGGTCCCTAGGTAGCCGGGGGCCAGAGTTCATTGGTCAGGCCCCTAGGTAGCCGGGGGTCGGAGTTCACTGGCCCACACCATGGGTAGATGGGGGTTGGAGTTCACGGTCTCACATTATAGGTAGTCAGGAGGTCAGAGTTCACTGGCCAGGCCCCTTGGTAGCGAGGGGCCGGAGTTCACTGGCCAGGTCCCTAGGTAGCCGGGGGTTGGAGTTCACTGGCCCGCACCGTAGGTGGCTGGGGTCGGAGTTCAGCTCGTAATGTTTAACTGAGGGAATGTTGTGGGATTTTTGATGTAATAATTCAGCGTTTAATTTGACAAAGTCTTTGAGTTGAGTTAGGTTATAGTCCCCTCCAGGAATTTGATTGAAGGGGCAGACATTGATGTGGACAGTTGTAGAAATTGTCACTCCAGTGATCTTCAGGAAAATGAGAATTGGAGTCATCAACACTCCAGGATTGGAGCAGCACGGTGGCTCAGTGGTTAGCACTGCTGTCTCACAGCGGCAGGGACCCGGGTTCGATTCCACCCTCTGCCTACTGTCTGTGTGGAGTTTGCACATTCTCCCCATGTTGGCGTGAGTTTCCGTCCACAGATGTGCAGGTTAGGGTGGATAGGCCATGCTGAATTGCCCACAGTGTTCAGGGATGTGTAGGTTAGGTGCATTAGTCAGGGGTAAACATAGGGGAATGGGTCTGGGTGGGTTACTTTTCGGAGGGTCAGTTTTGGTCCGTAGGGCCTGTTTCCACACTGTAGGGATTCTATGGATTGGCCTGGAGTCACTAGGAATTGACCATTCATCTTCAGGATGAGCCGGGGAGTAAAACCCAAGAGGAAAATCATGAGGCCCCGGCTCTTCAAGAATGAAGCATTTGTTTTGCTTTCGGATTGGCTGGGAGGCTGTGAGGATTGATGGGTTGGGCAGCCAATGGGGATGAGGGTGTGAGGGAGGGGCAGTTTAATGGGAGGAAGTCATGTGATTAAAACCTCCAGGAATTCCATCAGGCAGTGTTGGCGACCCAAGGGTCAGGTGGCAATGTGGTGGGATTCAGGACATTCGACGTCAAAGCCTGGTGGAGTTTATCAGACCACCAATAACAAAAAAAACTCTCTCTCTCTGTCTCTCTGTCTCTCTCTTTCTCTCTCTGTGTCTGTGTCTCTGTCTCTCTCTTTCTCTCTGTGTCTCTCTCTCTCTCTGTGTCTCTCTCTCTCTCTGTGTCTCTCTCTGTGTCTCTCTCTCTCTCTCTCTCTCTCTCTCTCTCTCTCTGTGTGTGTCTCTGTGTCTCTGTGTCTCTAGTCTTTCACGAGAGAGAAAATTTCTATCACCGCCAAAGTGACCAAGATTAATTCAATGCCCAACAGTTGGTGTTGGCTCTGTATCTCCCCTTCAGTCTTCGTATAGATGGGAATATATTTTTGACAACATTTTAACTTCCATGTTCTGAAAGGGGAGGGATGGAAATGCTGGGGAATAGAGTATCTTCATTTTAGACCCCGGACTTAATGTCAAACCCTCCCAACACAGTGTGGGGTGAGAAACAGAGTAAAGTTTCCTCTACAATGTCCCGATCAAATGCTCCCAACACAGGGACAGCATGGAGCAATATGCAGAGGAAAGCTCCCTCTACACTGTCCCCATCAAACACTCCCAGGACAGGGACAACACAGGGTTAGGTACAGAGGAAAGCTCCCTCTACACTGTCCCCATCAAACACTCCCAGGACAGGGACAACACAGGGTTAGGTACAGAGTAAGGCTACCTCTACACTGTCCCGGAGTTGGAGTTGAGTACATTGGATGTAAAACAGTTTCCCATTTCTGGTGTGTCTTTTATTTTTGAGGCCAAACTGGAGAATGAAACACCCAGCAAATAGTTAAGGGTTGGCGTCTTCTCTTGCTTGGCACTGTTTCAAGGTCAAATGTAGCTTTCTAAATGCTGATCTTGCGCTGTGGGATTGTGACCACTGGGAAATAGATACAAACCGCTCCTCATGGGGGTGGGAATGGGGAGCCAGGGTGAACGGCAGGGAGGGGCTTTATCCAGGAGCACAGACGAGATGGGAACCTGGGTGGGGAGAGGTCTGAGCCCACGGTCTTTCCCAGCCCGTGGCCCGGTAACAGATGGGGGCCTGTTGTTGGCTGCATTCCTCCTTGTGCCCATCGGTGGTACGCAGCGGCATGCTGGTTTGAGATTCTGAGAGGACTTCACAATCACAGAGTGCTTTTTATTTTTGGGGATTTTCAGGAAATACTGTAACCGTGGAGACTGAAGACGAGATTTAGCAGGAGTCAGGGGTTTAGTTACCCAGGGAGACCGGAGAATCTCGGGTCACTTTGGAAGTTGACCCTCAGAGTGAAATTGTTTCTCGTCATCTCAGTTTAAGATGGGAGATCTGGTCTTCAAATTGTGGCCCCTAATTGTAGTCTTCCCCTGCACCCCTCCCACAGACACAGACCCAGACACAAACACACACACACTCTCTCAGTGCATGCACACTCTGATATACACATTCGGATATACACACTCTGACACACACACACACACACACACACACCACAAACTAAGACCCGTGCACATACACACCGACACACACATGAACACAGAAGAGCATACACGCACACACACTCACATTCACACACCAAATACACACACACACACACACACACACACACACACACACCAACCTAAGACACATGCACATACACACCAACGCGCACATAGGCACAGATGAGCATACACACACTCTCTCAATCTTCCAGTATCCACCCTGTCTAGCTTACCCCCACCCTCAATGTTTTATCAAGATTGTCCTCCCCATCTCTGTCTTCAATGGATGGCCCCTTAATCTGAGATGATGCCCCTCTGGGCCTAGACTCTCCCACACGAGGGGAAACACCCTCTCCACATCTCCCCCTGTCAAACCCCCTCAGAATCTTGTACACTTCAATAAGGTCGCCTCTCATTCGCCTAAACTCTAATGAGGACAGGCCCGATGTACTCCCCCTCTCCTTCCAAGACACTCCCTCCATCCCCGGGATTAGCCGAGTGAACCTTGTGAGGAGAGATTAGACAGACTGTGGTTGTCCTCGGATCAGAGAGGGGATGTAATTGAGATGATGAGCAACATGGATCAGGTAAACAGGAAGGAACTTAGTGGAGGGATCAGTGACGAGGGGAAATAGTCGGAAATGATGTGACACCACGTTATAATCATACAGATGTACAGCATGGAAACAGACCCTTCGGTCCAACCTGTCCATGCCAACCAGATATCCCATCCCAATCTAGTCCCACCTGCCAGCACCCGGCCCATATCCCTGCAAACCCTTCCTATTCATATACCCATCCAAGCGCCTCTTAAATGTTATAATTGTACCAGCCTCCACCTTAGTCCAATAGGTTTATTTGAAATCGCCAGGTTTCGGAGCTTTCAGGTGACGAAGGGACAGTGCTCTGAAAGCTTGTGATTTTGAATAAAGCTGTCTGAGTCTAACCTGGTGTTGAGTGACTTCTGACTTTGTCTATCCCAGACCAACACCGGCACCTCCACATCAGGGAGAGTATTTTTGAGGGAAGGGCCTGGAAGTTTAGAGAGGCTATGAGCAAACATTTCCTCACTCAAAGGCTGGTGGGAATGTGGAAGTCACCGCCTGTGGTGGGGGGGGGGGTGGGGAAGCAGAGACCCTCAACACATTGAGGAAGGATTTCGGCAATATCAACGTATTTAAGGCCACATGTGGACAAAGAGCTGGTAAACAAGATTAGAATGGTGAGGGGGCTTGTTGTTAGCTGGCAGTGGGCCGAAGGGCCTTTTTCTGTCCTCTATGTGCCTGCCTCCAGGTAACTCCTTCCTCAGTAAGGAGACCCAAGGTGTGGACCTCCCCACCCCGTCCTTCTCTCAGTGAACACCAAAGAGGAGATTTGATGGAGGGTTTTTTGACCTCAGCAAGTGCCTCCAATTAGGAGGAACTGTGACCAGAGGATGGGTAACTAGGGGGACGTGAGGTCAGTATGGTGGGTGAAGAACCGGGGTATTATGTTGAGCCTGGTGAGATGGAGAGGGGTATTTTATTGAGCCAGTGAGGCTTTGGGAATGGAGAGGGGCATCTTGTTGAGCCAGTGAGGTGGAGGGGGCTTTGGGAATGGAGAGGGGCATCTTGTTGAGCCAGTGAGGTGGAGGGGGCTTTGGGAATGGAGAGGGGCATCTTGTTGAGCCAGTGAGGTGGAGGGGGCTTTGGGAATGGAGAGGGGCATCTTGTTGAGCCAGTGAGGTGGAGGGGGCTTTGGGAATGGAGAGGGGCATCTTGTTGAGTCAGTGAGGTGGAGGGGGCTTTGGGAATGGAGAGGGGCATCTTGTTGAGCCAGTGAGGTGGAGGGGGCTTTGGGAATGGAGAGGGGCATCTTGTTGAGCCAGTGAGGTGGAGGGGGCTTTGGGAATGGAGAGGGGCATCTTGTTGAGCCAGTGAGGTGGAGGGGGCTTTGGGAATGGAGAGGGGCATCTTGTTGAGCCAGTGAGGTGGAGGGGGCTTTGGGAATGGGGTTTTGCCTCACTAGACGCTGCAGGATCTAATCTCAGAGAGAGCCTCCCCTTGGAGCTGACGAATGGGTGAGGGGAGGCCACATGACTATTTCCCAATTTTTGGTCTCGCTGATTGTTCCAGAACCTTCCATCACAAGTTGTATCTCTATCTCGGGTGTAATTAATCTTCAGCCAGCTCGTATCTCATCAGTTTTATTGTTTACTGAAACTTGTGTGTTAAAGGCTAACAGGTAAACACAGAACACATTCAGCTCCATTACCCCTGACCCCTCCCCACGGTGGCACAGCGGTTAGCACTGCTGCCTCACCGCGCCAGGGACCTGGGTTCAATTCCCGCCTCAGGCAACTAACTGTGTGGGGTTTGCACATTCTCCCCGTGTCTGCGTGGGTTTCCTCCGGGTGCTCCGGTTTCCTCCCACAGTCCAAAGATGTGCGGGTCAGGTGAATTGGCCATGCTAAATTGCCTGTAGTGTTAGGTGAAGGGGTAAATGTAGGTGGATCGCTCTTCGGAGGGTTGGTGTGGACTTGTTGGGCCGAAGGGCCTGTTTCCACACGGTAAGTAATCTAATCTAATCCATTCTTCCTCAATCGTTAGCAGTACCATCCACCCTCCCGAGCTGCCCCCCTGCAAATTTCTCCCTCTTTCTCCCCTCCTCCTTTTCCCCCCCATCTCTCTTTCTCTCCCCCACCCCCCCACCGTGACACTGTTCCCCGTCAAAGGTGCTATACAAATGGAGGGAATTGTTTGGTCAGCCTGGCCTTCTCAGTGAGTGACCGTCCCCTCACACTGGGCCGGTCAGCTCTCTGTCACAGTGACACCTTGCCTCGTCTCTTGGAGGGAGGGGTAATAACTCCCCCCCACCCCCCCCATCCCAGTGTTTTGTTTCCCTGTGCTCCCCCCTGCCCCCACGGGAGGGTGGTGTTGATGGTTGCTGGTGCCGAGTTGTGGTCCCCAGAATAACTGGGACAGTGGGGTGAGGTTTCCTCCCCCTTGGGTTGACCCAGCGAGCTATCGAAATGCGCCCCCCCCCCCGAGAGGGAGCTGTGTCTGTCTGTCTGGGGAGGCCTCCCCTGAGAATTTGCCTCTCGATCTTTACCAAACGAAGTGGGGCGGGGTGGGGTCAGTCTCTGGATTTCAATCGAAGTCAGATTATCATCCCTGTTTGGGGATCTCTCACTTGATCTAATTTACAAATGAACTTTGCTCCCTGTCCCTCTAGCTCCCAAACCTCTGCCTCCCTCCCTCTTTTCCCCCTCCCTTTCTCCCCTCCTTGCCCCTCCCTCCCTCCCTCTCTCTCTCTCTCTCTCTCTCTCTCGCGCGCGCGCACTCTCTCTCTCTTTCTTCACCCCTCTCTCCCCCACTCTCTCTTTCCTTGTCCCCCACTCTCTCTTTTCTCTTCCCTCCTCCTCTCTCTTTCCCCCCTCCTCTCTCTTTCCCCCCCTCCTCTCTCTTTCCCCCCCTCCTCTCTCTTTCCCCCCTCTCTTTTCCCCCTCCTCTCTCTTCCCCCCCATCTCTCTCTTCCCCCCCTCCTCTCTCTTTCCCCCCCTCCTCTCTCTTCCCCCCCTCCTCTCTCTTTCCCCCTCCTCTCTCTCTCCCCCCCCTCCTCTCTCTTTCCCCCCCCCTCCTCTCTCTTTCCCCCCCTCTCTCTTTCCCCCCCTCCTCTCTCTTTCCCCCCCCTCTCTCTTCCCCCCCTCCTCTCTCTTCCCCCCCCCTCTCTCCCCCCCTCCTCTCTCTTCCCCCCCTCCTCTCTCTTCCCCCCCCTCCTCTCTCTTCCCCCCCTCCTCTCTCTTCCCCCCCCTCTCTCTTCCCCCCTCCTCTCTCTTCCCCCCCTCCTCTCTCTTCCCCCCTCCTCTCTCTTCCCCCCCCTCCTCTCTCTTCCCCCCCCTCCTCTCTCTTCCCCCCCTCCTCTCTCTTCCCCCCTCCTCTCTCTTCCCCCCCTCCTCTCTCTTCCCCCCCTCCTCTCTCTTCCCCCCCTCCTCTCTCTTCCCCCCCTCCTCTCTCTTCCCCCCCTCCTCTCTCTTCCCCCCCTCCTCTCTCTTCCCCCCCTCCTCTCTCTTCCCCCCCTCCTCTCTCTTCCCCCCCTCCTCTCTCTTCCCCCCCTCCTCTCTCTTCCCCCCCTCCTCTCTCTTCCCCCCCTCCTCTCTCTTCCCCCCCTCCTCTCTCTTCCCCCCCTCCTCTCTCTTCCCCCCTCCTCTCTCTTCCCCCCCTTGCTCTTCCCCCCCTCTTCCTCTCTCTCTCTTTCTTTCTTTCTCTCTCTCTCTCCCCGTCTCTCTCTCTCTCTCTCTCTCTCTCTCTCTCTCTCTCTCTCTCTCTCTCTCTCCCCACTGCCCTGTTCCTCTCTGTGCTCAGTGATCCTAAGTTTTATAACTGAGTGAATAATGTTCCCTCTAATATCTGACAATAAAATGCACGTGAAATGCTGTGCAGAGCCGAGCCAGTGCACACTGCCATCACGTTATTGACCAGAGTGTGCCCATGATTTGTCCAGATGCTGCCTGCAGCCAGTGAAGGATAACCACAGTCAGGCTTTTGCAGTGAACTAGGCCAACGAGAATCTGAATCAGGGCAGAAATGAAAGTACAAACGATTGCCTTTCTGAAGCTCCCTCTGTGCTGATCCAGCTCAATTGCCCTTTCATCTACACAACGTGTGTTTTATTGGGATATTCTAGAGTCATACAGGACAGAAACTCGCCCTGCGACCCAACTCGTCCATGCTGACCAAGTTTCCTAAACTGGACTTGTCCCATTTGGCCCACATCCCTCCAAACTTTCCCTATCAGTGTACTGTCCAAATGTCTTTTAAATGTAACTGTACCAACCTCCACCACTTCCTCTGGCAGCTCATTCCATACACGCACCACCCCCCTGTTTAAAAAGTTGCCCCTTCGGTCTCTTTTATATCTTTCCCTTCTCACCTTAAACCTATGCCCTCCCCCACCCCAAGGGAAAAAACCTTGTCCATTTACCCTATCCATGCCCCTCATGATTTTATAAACCCCTATAAGGTCACCCCTCAGTCTCTGACGCTCCAGGGAAAACAGCCCCAGCCTGTTCCGCCTCTCCCTGTAGCTCAGACCCTCCAATCTCGGTGACATCCTTGTAAATCCTTTTGTTTTTGGACCCTTTCCAGTTTCCTAACATCCTTCCTATAACAGGGCGACCAGAATTGTATGCAGTATTCCAAACCTGGCCTCACCAATGTCTTGTGCAGCTGCATGTTGTTCAAACTATTTTTAATCTCCCTCTTTTTTTCCCCCCCCCTACCCCCCAAAAAAAAGTACTGGCACTGAAAATTTGTAAAGTTCCCACTTGACATGACACCAAGTAGGCTCCTTGGTTTTGCCAAGATGGCCCTTTCTCACATTAAAAGTCCCTACGATTTTCGGACAAAGCAAAATCAAATCTCCCGCTCCCGAGCCCTTCTCTGAACTCTGCGTGTGAGGTGGAAATTCCGTGCAGATCACTTCCTCTTGCATCTGTGGAATTCATTTCCCAGAGAGCGTCTGGTTTATTCAAGGCCGAGTGAGTTAGGTGTTCGAGAGAGAGCGTTGAGGCCACTGGAGAGGAGGGGGCGTAGAGGCAGGAAGTCAGGATTGAGTTGGATCAGTCATTGTCTAATCGAGTGTCGAACGAGCCTGAAGGAACTGGATTGGGTCATAGTCCCACGTTCTTTTCAGAACATAACGTATTGCATAGAATCCCTACTGTGTGGAAACAGGCCTTTCGGCCCAACAAGTCCACACCGACCCTCCGAAGAGTAACCTACCCTAATACTCTACACTTACCCCTAAATAATCCACCCTAACCTGCACATCCCTGGGCACTATGGGACAATTTAGCACGGCCAATCCACCCTAACCTGCACATCCCTGGGCACTATGGGACAACTTAGCACGGCCAATCCACCCTAACCTACACATCCCTGGGCACTATGGGACAATTTAGCACGGCCAATCCACCCTAACCTGGACATCCCTGGACACTATGGGACAACTTAGCATGGCCAATCCACCCTGACCTGCACATCTTTGGACTGTGGGAGGAACCTGGAGCACCCAGAAGAAACCCACGCAGACACGGGGAGAATGTGCAATCTCCACCCAGACAGCCGCCCAAGGTGTGAATCGAAGCTGGGACCCTGGTGCTGTGAGGCAGCAGTGCTAACCACATTTCCTCACATTGACCTTCTGCAGAATTCCCAGTCAACACTATTTATAATTTAAGTCCAGTCAGCCCATTTCACAGCCCTGGGCTCGAAGGCCTGATGCCCCATTGGAGTCCTGGCCTGGGCCCATGTTGGAGAAAACACAATATGGAGTCACGGACTGCCTGACTAATGCTGCCGCAAGGAGTCCCAGGCCAATGCCGATGAAAACAATCGTCGAAAGAGCCCCTAGGCCTTGAAGCCTCCAGGAAATCCCGGGCGTTTGGAATCCTAGCCCCCGGGCCCACCTCACCTTCAGCTGCCCCCGAAGCCGCCATTGTTGGTGACACCTAGTAAATGGTCGACCAGAGAGAGTTACCAATTCCGACTGGACACGTTCTGTCCCTGCTCCTCAATTCTGCCACCTGGGAGATGTCATGATGAGCTCCCCCCTTCTTCCCTGACAGGCTCCTTCCCTCGCTAGGCCGATATTGTTAACATTGCAGTGGAATGATTGTCCAAGTTTTGAAATATTGTGGACCTTAGTCACCAATGCACCTTCTTCCCCCCCCCCCCACCACTTAAAGGTTCCTCCTGATTGGAGGTGGTGTTGCGCTGGAGTGCTCCACTCCCACTTAAGATGGTAGGTTATGTTGACAATAGCAGCCCTTCCGTGTAGGCCCAAGTCTTCAGACCGTGACCTTACCAGCCACTACCGCCCGCCTTTAGATTAGATTTAGATTACTTAGAGTGTGAAAACAGGCCCTTCGGCCCAACAAGTCCACACCGATCCGCCGAAGCATCCCTCAGCACGTAACCCTGGCCTCTTTATGTCCCATCCTGGTTACTCTCGCAATGTGGCTGCCCATCCCTAATTGCCCCTTGAATTAAGTGAAATGGCTGAGTGGAACAGGAGTGAGTCTGGAGTGACATGTAGGCCAGGCTGGGTAAAGATGGCAGATTTCCTTCCCTGAAGGGCAGTAGTGAACCAGATTTTTTTTTACATCAATAGTCACCGTTGGAGAAGATTTTTATTTTTAACTGCGATGGGATTTTTACCCATGTCTCTCAGAACCTTCTAGATTACCAGTCCAGAGATGTTACCACTACACCAACCCCTCCCCTTTGGAATGTGCCAGCCTGTAGCACTCGGTCAGGGTCAGCTCCTCGCTCTGGAAGACCAACATGGTGAGGACAGAGCAAAGAGCGTTTTTCACCAAACTGATGGTCCTTCAGGCTCGGTCAATGTTGTCTCGGTGTGCGTCCCGCGATAGAGCCCGTAGAGCACGGTACATCCCTCTCCAGAATGTTCTCTTCTTAGCCCTGTCCGAGGAGGAGGTAGGGCAGAGAAACCAACTTCCCCCTCCTTGTAACCGCATTCGACACAATGGTCAACAATTTGATGAGATGTAGTTTTTAGTTTAACCCCACAGTGAGTAAAGCTACACAACTGAGAGACAAGCCTAGAGCCGTGAAGATGTACATCACAGAAACAGACCCTGCGGTCCAACCCGTCCACACCAACCCTGGATTTTAAACAAATCTAGTCCCTTTCGCCAGCACTTGGCCCATATCCCTCTCAACCCTTCCTATTCACATAACCATCCAGAAGCCTTTTAAATGTCATCTCTCGTTGTGTGGTTTTACTCACCGTGGGGTAAAACTAAAAACTGCAACTCAAGTTGTTGGTGATCACCTCAAATACGATTACTCGGGGGAGGAAATGAGTTGCTCTGACCTTGGGTCACCGTTGGTTGGCTGTCAGCTGAGCTGGCCTCAGGAGGAGGCTCAAGAAATGTCCGCCGAGACAGGACAATGAGGTGAGGGGAGTGGGGTGTCGCCATGGTGGATGTTTTTGGGACCATCTTAGTGGGAGTATTATCACTGGAGGTCTTATTCCTTCTTTCTCTTGATCACAATGAACAACGCAAGATGGTGGTTTGTTGGTGATGTCACTGGGCTAGAGATTCTGAGCTTTTTTTTTGATTGATTCACAGGGTGAGGGCGTCACTGGCTAGGCCAGTATTTATTGCTCATCCCTAAATTGCCCCAGAGGGCAGTTAAGAGTCAACCACATCTGGAGTCACGTGTAGGCCTGACCAAATAAGGATGGCAGTTTCTTACTCACTCAAGGTCATGGATGAACCAAATGAGCTTATCCCACAGTGGATTTATGTTTATTCATACCATCTGCCCTGGTGGGATTCGAACCCAGGTCTGCAGGGCATTACCTGGCTCTCGGGATTAACAGTCCAGTGATAATACCACTACGCCATTGCCTCCCCTTGGAAGGATAACTTCAGGCTCATGTTCTGGGGTGGCAGTCAGAACCCCACCAGAGCACACTGGGAGGTTAGAATTCCCATCGGGATCTGAAATAAAAAGCTAGTCTAATGGTGACCGTGTCAATTTATTGTAAAAACCTCATCTGGGTCACTAATGTCCTTCAGGGAAGGAAACTGCTATCCTTACCTGGTCGGGCCTACAGGTGACTCCAGACCCACAGTGATGTTGGAGGCTGAGGGCTGACCTTTTGAGGTTTATACAATCATGAGAGGATAAATAGGCAAGGCATCCTCTCCTGATTGGACAAACGTCTGGGGTGGGGGAGTCCAGAACTAGAGCGCATAGGTTTAGGGGAAAGATTTAAACGGGAACCGAGGGGCAACTTTTCACGCAGAGGGTGGTACGTGTATGGAATGAGCTGCCAGAGGAAGTGGTGGGGGCTGGTACAATTACAACATTTATGAGGCATTTGGATGGGTATATGAGTAGGAAGGGTTTGGAGGGATATGGGCCAGGTGCTGGCAGGTGGGACTAGATTGGGTTGGGATAACTGGTTGGCATGGACGGGTTGGGCCGAAGGGTCTGTTTCCGTGTTGTATGTCTGTATAACTTTCTCTGATTAAAACAGGGCCTGTCGCACCTCATTGGTGTTGAGGAGAAAGAGGGGGTGATCTGGTTCAAGCACCACACTATATGGGGCTTTCAGTGGATTGAATATGTTTTCTGTGCTTGTAGAAAAGAGAATGAGACCCACACAGTTGGATTGGGAAGGGTTTCGAGGGATATGCGCCAAGTGCTGGCAAATGGGATTAGGTTAGATTAGGATATCTGGTCGGCATGGCCGAGTTGGGCCGAAGGGTCTGTTTCCGTGCTGTACATCTCTGGACAGGTAGGAAAGGGTAATAAATGCTGGCCGAGCCAGGGATGCCCCACTCAGTGGTTTGAGCACCCCCTCGTCTCTGCGGCATGAGGTTCTGTCTCTGGGTCCCACTTGAGGTTTGGTGGGGACGGTCCCAGAGAGAGGGGGCAGCTCTGTTAGAGGTGCCGCCATCTTGGTTGAGACCTTGTAAGTGGAAGGCTCAGGGTGAGAGATCGTGGTAGTGTCTGTTCTGAGGAACAGGTGGGGAGGTCTCAGTTAGCACCTTGGCTGATATATCCCCCTCGATCATCAACGCGATGGGATTGCTATCTCACTGGTCCTTGTAGGAGCAGATTGTGTGCCTCTTAACTTACATTGTAACAGGGGGCAGGGATAGGGTGAGTAGACAAGGTTTTTTCCCTGGGGTGGGGGAGTCCAAAAACAGAGGGTTTAGGTTTAAGGTGAGAGGGGAAAGGGTTTAAAGGAACCTAATGGGCAACTTTTTCATGCAGAGGGTGGTACGTGTATGGAATGAGCTGCCAGAGGAAGTGGTGGAGGCTGGTACAATTACAGCATTTAAAAGGCATCTGGATGGGGATATGAATAGGAAGGGTTTGGAGGGATATGGGCTAAATGCTGACACTAGATTAATTTAGGATATTGGGTTGGCATGGACGAGTTGGATCGAAGGGTCTGTTTCTGTGCTGTACGTTTCTATAACATTGTCCACAAGGGCACTTTGGGACAGCCTGTGGTTGTGAAAGGCGCTACATAAATGCAAGTCTGGTTTGCCTTCCCTGCCTTTTTGTTTTGAAAAGACATAAATGGTTCCCTTCCTATCGAAAGGGCCTTCTGTCCAGCTGCTGAGTTTTTTGGGGTGGGTCAGTCAGGAGTGAGGACGGTGCGGGGACCGAGGAGGGGTGGGGTGGGAGCGGGGGTGGGGGAGGGCGGTGGAGGGGGAGGGTAGGAGAGAAAACAAGAAGAAACCCGTTCCCCTGCTTGGCGGATGAGGCAACGGCGGATTTGTTAAACCGGTTATTTTGAAAGTCCCTGTTTCCTTTTGAAAATGTTGAAAGCTCCCTTGTGCGTGTGTGTTGATGTTATATTTTTATTCCATCACTATTGCACAACGTGGGACTTTCTGTGAGCTGGTTTTTTTTTACTTCCCCTGTCGAGCTGTTGGAGGGGTGCAACGGAAGATCCCAGGCATGTCCAGAACTCTGCGCGGAGTCAGGATCTGAATCAGAGAGAGAGAGAGAGAGAGAAACATTTCCCAAGTCTCAATATTTAGATAAGGACATGAATAGGAAAGATGTGGAGGGATCTGGGTCAGGAATGGGGGTGGGGTAGATCTAGTTTAGTTTGGGATTATGGCCAGCATGGACTGGTTGGGCCGAAGGGCCTGTTTCTGTGATGTATGACTGTGACTCTGTTTTAAGTGAGCAACCTCGTGTTTTTGAACAGTGACCCACCCCCCCGCTGGCTCTAGATTCTCCCACGAGAGGAAATATCCTTTCCATGTTGGGAGGTTTTGTTACACAGAGGATGCTATATAAATGGAGGTAGTTGCTGTGTTATGATTGGACGGTTTGAGTGCCGTCCCTCTGCATTGTTCTGCTGATCGTTCAGAGTGTCCTGTGGTGATCTTGTTCCAAGCTTCTATGAGAATTCACTTCCTCTAGGATACCCCATCCCCATCCCAACTCATCACTTGACTGCCCCCACCCTCTCCTCGCTGACCCCTCACCCACTGCTGAACCCTTCCTTTCCCCCCACTCCTCACTGCTGTCCCCCCCCCCCCAAGATCTCTCCTCTCTTCCCCTCCCCCACCCCCCACCGACCCCACATCATTTCACCCCCTCCTTCCCCATCAATTTCCATCTTTCCCTCTCCTTTCCCACACCTTCCCCCCCAACTCTCTCCTGTTATGGAGCAGACCCAATCCCTTCAAATATCCAAGGAGATAACTTCGGCCCTCACTTTTTCTTATGTTAAAAGGACGCGTTGGTCAAACTACCATCTTGAAACGAGACACTCTTTATTCAAACCCAAACACAACAGACACCAGAAGAAAGAAAAATTTGAATAACTTTATTGGAAAACTTAGAATCATAGATGGTTTAACCACTAAACAGTAACTATTTCAATAGAGTAACATCCCATAAACACACCCTTGCCAAAGGCAAATTCAATAAATTAGATAGTCTTACAAATAATTCTCCACATCAGGAGGAAACACAAATCGAGAAAACTCTGAGAGAGTAGCAGGGAGAGATGTACAGCAGCTTCAAGACCCCAGTAACAACTGCTACTAAAAGTTCTGTTTCTATAGGAGCATGACTCCACCCGTTCAGCCTGCTTCTATTGTTCCAATCATCTTAAAAACAAAACTAAGGCCTGACAGCTGTTTATTGGATCCAAATAGACAACTTCGACTTCTGTCTTAAAATCTCTCTTCCAACAAAAAAGGGGCAAAATACAGCACAGTATTATGACAGCCCCATTGTTCTCCTCACTCCTCTGTCTCTCGGCCTCTCCTGCTGCCCCTTCTCCTGTTGGTCCTCCTCCTCTTTACTCTACACCCATCTCCCTCCGAACCCCTCCCCTCACTCTTTCCTCACCCCCACCTTTCCATAACTCAACTGTTCCCCCCTCCCCACACACATCACTCCTGTTTGTAATGCGCTGTTGTAGACCCTTCCACAACCCACTCCTGGGTCTGCCTCTCCTGTGGGTCTTGACGGATCTGTCATGGAGTCTGCCCAACAGAGCGAGCCCACTAGGAGATTGCTCAGCTCTGTCAGTTAACCCGTTAGCACAGACCTTGAGCCGAGAAAATGGGGATGTGATGATAAACCGTCTCACCTTGCGTTCATCAGGACCAATGCAAGAATGCCAAATCTCAATGAGAACGGCAGCTTACACAGTAGGAAAAACAAAAATGCTGATTGGTTGGCAAGTCAACTCTCATTGGCTGAGCCGTTGCCAGACGACAGGATGGCTAAGGTGTTTACCACATTTGCTTTCATTGTTCAGTCCTTTTGAGTGTAGGAGGTGGGGCATCATAAGACCATAAGACATAGGTGTGGAAGTAAGGCCATTCAGCCCATCGAGTCCACTCCGCCATTCAATCATGGCTGATGTGCATTTCAACTCCACTTACCCGCACTCTCCCTGTAGCCCTTAATTCCTCGAGACATCAAGAATCTATCAATATATGCCTTGAAGACATTTAGTGTCCCAGCCTCCACTGCACTCTGCGGCAATGAATTCCACAGGCCCACCACTCTCTGGCTGAAGAAATGTCTCCGGATTTCTGTTCTGAATTGACCCCCTCTAACTTTAAGGCTGTGTCCACGGGTCCTAGTCTCCTCGCCTAATGGAAACAATTTCCTAGCGTCCACCCTTTCCAAGCCATGTATTATCTTGTAAGTTTCTATTAGATCTCCCCATAATCTTCTAAACTCCAATGAATACAATCCCAGGATCCTCAGCTGTTCCTCGTATGTTAGACCAACCATTCCAGGGATCATCCGTGTGAATCTCCGCTGGACACGCTCCAGTGCCAGTATGTCCTTCCTGAGGTGTGGGGCCCAAAACTGGACACAGTACTCCAAATGGGGCCTAACCAGAGCTTTATAAAGTCTCAGTAGCACATCTCTGCTTTTATATTCCAACCCTCTTGAGATAAGTGACAACATTGCATTCGCTTTCTTAATCACGGACTCAACCTACATGTTTACCTGAAGAGAATCCTCGACTAGCACTCATGTTGAGGTTATAAAGGACATTGCTGAGGCCTCTTCTGGAACACTGTGTCCAGTTCTCCCTGTTACAGGAAGGATATTATTAAACTGGAGAAGTTCAGTGGGGATTTACTGGGACGTTACCCGGAATGGAGGGTTTGAGTTATAAGGGGGTGCAGCGATTAGGTTGGGACTTTTGTCACTGGAGCATAGGAGGTTGGGGATGACCTTATAGAGGTTTATAAAATCATGAAAGGTGAGTGTCTTTCCCCTAGGGTAGGGAGTTCAAGACTAAAGGGCACATTTTTAAGGCGAGAGGAGAAGGATTTAAAAAAGACATGAACAAATATTTTAACTAGAGGGTTTTAGATTAGATTCCCTACAGTGTGGAAACAGGCCCTTCAGCCCACACTGACCCTCTGAAGAGTAACCCACCCAGACTAATTTCCCTCTGTCTAATGCACCTAACACTATGGGCAATTTAGCACGGCCAATTCACCCTGACCTGCACATCTTTTGACTGTGAGAGGAAACCCACACAGACACGGGGAGGATGTGCAAACTCCACACTGACAGTCTCCCGAGGCTGGAATCGAACCCAGGTCCCTGGTGCTGTGAGGCAGCCGTGCTAACCACTGAGCTATCCTGCCAAGGTTCCTGAATGGGAATCATAGCAGCACTACAACCTATCGGTGGCATTGCTCAACAGTGTGGTGGACAGACCGTCTCTGTACACAACTGGCAGTATCCCACTCATAGACCTTGAGGTGACCCCAGAAGACACTTTGCGAGACATACCTTTGCGAGTCAGGCCTGCCCCTGGCCTGGTCTGCATTGGTTTGCATTTTCAACTGTGCTTCGTTTTTTTTAAATCTTGTGTGGTTCCCATTTTGGTTGATAAACCACCAAGTTTGCAGGTACGTGCTCTGTTTTGAAGGTGATTGGCCTGCGATACTGCAAGGATTATTTCAACAACACTGGGAAGGGAAGCTTTTTTTTAAAAAAAACTGTGGTGATTCCCACTCCTCCCCATTGTCTAAAGAAACAATAGGAGGAACTGCAGGCGTCCAGAGCACTGGCAGCCAATGGGTTATTGAGGTGCGGTATCTATTGTGTTGTACTGTTTTGAAAGAGCCATCTGCATATCATGTCCACTTGTAGCTGCTGTACAGAGCAGCACCAGCAGATGAAGATATGAAAAAAAGGTTCAGGGGAGGTGTGCTGGCTCAGTGGTTAGCACTGCTGTCTCAGCACCAGGGACCTGGGTTAATCCCACCCTCAGGTGACTGTCTGTGTGGAGTTTGCACGTTCTCCCTGTGTCTGTGTGGGTTTCCTCCGGGTACTCCGGTTTCCTCCCACAGTCCAAAGATGTGCAGTTTAGGGTGGATTTGCCATGCTAAATTGTCCCAGGGATGTGCAGGTTAGGGTGGATTGGTCATGCTAAATTGTCCCACAGTGTCCAGGGATGTGCAGGTTAGGGTGGATTGGCCATGCTAAATTGTCCCACAGTGTCCAGGGATGTGCAGGTTAGGGTGGATTGGCCGTGCTAAATTGTCCCAGGGGTGTGCAGCCGAGGTGAGTTAGCCATGGGAAATGCAAGGGAGGCTTTTTGGAGGACCGTTGTGGACTTGATGGGCTGAATGGCCTATGTCCACACTGTAGGGATTCTGGGAGAAATATGGGATAATTGTTTATCAAAATAACCACTGTCATCGCTTGTGCGTTATTTTAACCGTTGCTAAATTGCAAGTGCTTGGCGTGAGGCCAGGGATCTTTGAGTTGCTGTTGTCATGTGACAGACAATGTATGCAAAGTGAGCTCTCGCACGTACCGATGTGATAGTAACCGCATCTTGGTTAGTGGAGGAATAAAATGAGCCAAGCCACAAGTCTTGACACCTCTAAGACAAGGAGGCCATGGGATCTTTAACAACCCCCTGAGAGGGGGAATGGAGCCTGAGTTTTAACAGTTGGAGGCTGTGTTGATGACCCTCAAAGGGATGATGTGTTGGTGCCCACTGTGATGGGAGCCAGACAGAAGTTTGATTATAGATCAGTTATGACCATATTCCTCATTGGCAACGGTCGACATGAACCAATCAGGGCCTTTTGATGTTCAGCATTCCTGGGGTGCTTCATTGGGACATTCTCAAACCAGTTTTGATGTTGAGTCAGACCGAACGTGAGAAGGGCAGGTCAGAGGCTGGGAATTCTGCAGCGAGTAACTCCCCTCTCGCCTCCCCAAAGCCTGTCCCACCATCTACAAGGCACAAGTCAGGAGTGGGATGTAACACTCCCCACTTGCCCTGGATGGGGGGCAGCTCCAACAACACTCAAGAAGCTCAACACCATCCAGGACAAAGCAGCCCCCCCTTGATTGGCACCACATCCACAAACATCTGCTCCCTCTACCACTGATGCGCAGTAGCAGCAGTGTGTACCATCTACACCAAACTCACCAAAGATCCTCAGACAGCACCTTCCAAACCCGTGACCACTTCCATGTAGAAGGTCAAGGGTAGTGGATATAGGGAACACCATCACCTTCAAGTTCCCCCCCCCCCCGCCAAGCCAGTCATCATCCCAACTTGGAAATATATCACCATTCCTTCAGTGTTGATGGGTCAGAGCCCCCTCTGTAAGGGCATTGTGGGTAAATTAATATAGTGGAGACTCAATGGGGAAGATTTTGAAAATAAATTCATTCATGGGATGTGAGTGTCCCTGGCTGGGCTCAGCATTTATTGCCCATCCCTAATTGCCCAGGGGGCAGTTAAGAATCAACCCCATTGCTGTGGGTCTGGAGTCACGTGTAGGCCCAGACCAGGTAAGGATGGCTGTTTCCTTCTCTAAAGGACATGAGTGAACCAGATGGATTTTTCCTAACAATGGATTCCTGACCATCATTAGACTCTTAATTCCAGATTTCTATTGAATTCAAATTCCACCACCGTGGTGCGATTCGAGCCCAGCACCCCGGAACGTGAGCTGGGTCACCTGCAGTAACAGCCCGTGATGGTGCCACTAGGCCGTCACCTCCCTGTTGAGTTCCCCTTGAAAGAGAAGAGGGGTGGAAAGGGTTTAGGGACAACAGTGCCAGATCTTGAGGCCCAAGTCCCTTCCACTAGCAGAGCGCTAGAAACCGGGGAGAGTCTGGAGGAGGAGTCTGGCGGTCACGAAGGGTTGCTGAGGTCACAGGGTCAGAGAGAAGTGAATATCATTGGGGGAGCAGGGTCACCACATGGCTCTTGGTGGCAGCCATTTCCATTCCCGCTGGGGATGGCCCTGTTCTGGCTTCCCTCAACTTGCTGTCCTTCCCTTGTCACTTCTTTCGCTCTTCCGAGACCCTTTTGAGTGACTGAGAGAACGCAAACGTTACCCACTGTTCCACCCCACCCTGAAAGGATGGCGTGGGGGGGGTGGGGGAAGTACAGGCAGGGGCGATGCACCCCTTTAATGACCTCACAGCCTCACTGGCGTACTTGATGTCTCTCGGCTGCACGTATCCCAGAAAAAATATATAAATGGTTTCAACGTTTGCAGAAAGAATGGACAGGGATTGGGATTTGCAATATGGTTAGCTTTCACCTTGTGGCACCTGGTCTCAGTTAAATGGGCTAAAATGTCTGCCTGGGCCAGTTGCCATGGCGATTTAGTAGGCCCTGTTAAAAGCCCTATCGATCGACAAACTAAGCACGCTCATTGATTTATTGAGTGACATACTTTTCTCTTGCCGTGGAGCCAAATGAAAGATTATTACCATCTCCCCAGGCTGCCAGAGGTACACGTTCCTGGGAGTGTGTGTGTCTGAGGGCAGATAGGCCTCAGGCTTAAGACCGTGCAATATTCTCCTCAGGGAAGTGTTCTCCACTAACGCTGTGGTAACGAGGCAGAGGGAGAAAAAGCTTTCATTCATAAAACGCTACTTGGCTCCGACAAAGTAAGCCCACAATGGCCTCTCTGTTTGCCCCGCAGTTGAATAAACAGTTTAAGGTGTTTAACCAGACACGGCTGCTTACTCCAGGCCTCTTGACTTAGAGGATCCTGAAGCCACACTCCCAAAGATGTTCAAATCCTGTGCATTACTGAGGGAATGCTGCACTATCCGAGGCCATGATGGCTCACTGAGGTACCCTCTTCAATCAAAGTACCATGCCAACCTTTCAAAGAGGAGCAAGCGAGTTCCCCCCCTCCACCTCCAACCCCCATTTTTGTTTCTGTTTGTGGGATCTTGCTGTGGCCTTGATTGGCTGCCTAATTTCCTGCAGTGTGCCTGTGTGTGTCACTGCCTGGAAAAGGCTTTTGGGCGGTCCCGAGGCCATGAAAGGCGCTATGTCAACGCTCGACATTTTGCCCACGGACGCGTTTGCCAAATTGCGCACGGTAAGATCCCAGAAATGGGGTCAGTTTCCGATGGATCTGGTTTATGGTGTAGGTCATGGGGGTGGGGGGAGGGTGGAGGCATTTAAGATGTTGGTCAGGGCATCATGGGAGCTGGCATTTGAGGTAGGTGGAGACTTTGGAGGGTCATAGGTCACGAGGGGACTTGAGAAGATTTAAGGTTGGGGTGTTGCTGAGACCAGGAGAAGGCATGAGGTAGTTTGGGGGCGGGGGGGGGGGGGTGGAGGCGATGGGTGATAGTGATTTGGTCAAAGCCAGGGCGACTGTGTGGATGGATTCTCGATGAAAGAGAGAAGGGGATTCCCGGAGATAGACGGAGTCCCGGGTACAGTCACAGGAACAGTGTTGCTTTGTAGCGTTCCAGAGAGAGAGCGAGAGAGAGAGAGAGAGAAGCCTTTGTCCAAGTAACTGCTGCTTGTGTTCCAGTTCCCTGATGACATTTCGGAATCTCCTCTTGACCGTCAATCTCTGTGTAATTGGGAAGCAGGCGACCCAGTGGTGTTTTCCGTTAATCCGAAGACCCGGCTAATTTTCCGGGGAGTCAGATTCAAATCCTGCAAGGGATTCGAATTCGGTAAAAAGCTGTGGAAATAGGCGTCCAACGATGATTATGAATCCATAATCAGAAAACTCCATCTGGTTCACTAATGTCCTTCAGGGAAGGAAACTGCTTTCCTTACCTGGTCTGACCCTATACGTGACTCCAGACCCACAGTGATGGGGTTGACTCTGAGCAATGAGTGCTAGGCCGAGCCAGAGGCAACCCTACCCTGTGCATGAATTAAATGAAAATAGAAAAATAAGAGACCACAGTAGGCCATTTGGCCCATTGGGCCTGCTCTGCCCTTAGGATCATGGAACCCCTACAGTGTGGAAACAGGCCCTTCGGCCCAACAAGTCCACACCGACCCTCTGAAGAGTGTCCCAACTAAACCTATTACGCTACCCTATTACTTTACTTTTAACCCTGATTAATGCACGTAACCTGTACGTCCCTGGGCACTATGGGACAATTTAGCACAGCCAATCTGCCCTAACCTGTACATCCCTGGGCACTATGGGACAATTTAGCATGGCCAATCCATCCTAACCTGTACATCCCTGGGCACTATAGGACAATTTAGCATAGCCAATCCATCCTAACCTACACATCCCTGGGCACTATGGGACAATTTAGCATGGCCTATCCATCCTAACCTACACATCCCTGGACAATTAAGGGCGGCACGGTGGCACAGTGGTTAGCACTGCTGCCTCACAGCGCCAGGGACCTGGGTTCAATTCCCGCCTCAGGCGACTGACTGTGTGGAGTTTGCACGTTCTCCCCGTGTCTGCGTGGGTTTCCTCCGGGTGCTCCGGTTTCCTCCCACAGTCCAAAGATGTGCGGGTCAGGTGAATTGGCCATGCTAAATTGCCCGTAGTGTTAGGTAAGGGATATATGTAGGGGTATGGGTGGGTTGCGCTTCGGCGGGTCGGTGTGGACTTGTTGGGCCGAAGGGCCTGTTTCCACACTGTAAGTAATCTAATCCCTGGGCACTATGAGGCAATTTAGCACGGCCAATCCACCCTAACCTGCACATCCCTGGGCACTATGAGGCAATTTAGCACGGCCAATCCACCCTAACCTACACATCCCTGGGCACTATGAGGCAATTTAGCACGGCCAATCCACCCTAACCTGCACATCCCTGGGCACTATGGGACAATTTAGCACGGCCAATCCACCCTAACCTGCACATCCCTGGGCACTATGGGACAATTTAGCACGGCCAATCCATCCTAACCTGCACATCCCTGGGCACTATGAGGCAATTTAGCACGGCCAATCCACCCTAACCTGCACATCCCTGGGCACTATGAGGCAATTTAGCACGGCCAATCCACCCTAACCTACACATCCCTGGGCACTATGAGGCAATTTAGCACGGCCAATCCACCCTAACCTGCACATCCCTGGGCACTATGAGGCAATTTAGCACGGCCAATCCACCCTAACCTGCACATCCCTGGGCACTATGGGACAATTTAGCACGGCCAATCCACCCTAACCTGCACATCCCTGGGCACTATGAGGCAATTTAGCACGGCCAATCCACCCTAACCTGCACATCCCTGGGCACTATGAGGCAATTTAGCACGGCCAATCCACCCTAACCTGCACATCCCTGGGCACTATGAGGCAATTTAGCACGGCCAATCCACCCTAACCTGCACATCCCTGGGCACTATGGGACAATTTAGCATGGCCAATCCATCCTAACCTGCACATCCCTGGGCACTATGGGACAATTTAGCATGGCCTATCCTTCGTAACCTGCACATCCCTGGGCACTATGGGACAATTTAGCATGGCCTATCCTTCGTAACCTGCACATCTTTGGACTGTGGGAGGAAACCCACGCAGACACGGGGAGCATGTGCAGACTCCACACAGACGGTCGCCCGAGGCGGGAATCGAACCCTGGTCCCTGGTGCTGTGAAGCAGCAGTGCCAACCACTGAGCCAAACAGCACCACCCTCCATCGAAGGATCGGGGCTGACCATCTGAATCCCTCCGCTGTTCCCACTTTCTCCCCCATTCCCTTTGATCCCCTGAGCCCTAGTCGCAATGTCTAGAAATTGGAAATTGGTCAACGCTTTGGCCTCAACCAACGTTCAGTGGCCAGTTGCTAATGGCCTCAGACCACGAGTTTTGTGAGCGAGTGGGCTTTGTCCCTGGGAATTGTGGGAGAGGATTCCATTTAAATCTTTTTTCCAGGACATGGAACATGGGACAGTCGGGACGCGGTGCAGGTCGGGGAGAGGGTTATTGGTCTCCAAGTTGGGATGTGACACTTTCTCCACAACCCCCTTGGCCTGCTTCTCCAGAAGAGATTTGCATTTAAGTAGCACCTTAAAGAGGCTTCACCCAGGGCTTTATCAGAATCCGAGATGGGGGTGTGGGGACAGGTTTGATCGAGGCAGGGGGGTACTTTTAAACTCTGCAGACTATTCTGGAACACTGCGTCTCCCATCCAGGAGGAACTTTCAAAAGGGGACAGCTAGATGAATACTTGGGAAAGAATGAAGAGTTAATGAGATGGAAGGGATTGTCCCTCTG
The DNA here is from genome assembly GCF_020745735.1 of Hemiscyllium ocellatum. Taxonomy (NCBI): domain Eukaryota; kingdom Metazoa; phylum Chordata; class Chondrichthyes; order Orectolobiformes; family Hemiscylliidae; genus Hemiscyllium; species Hemiscyllium ocellatum. The sequence continues at coordinate 7,656,689 of NC_083447.1, read as the reverse complement.
GAGCTGTCCCCTCGTGATCCTACACTGCTCCTGAAAATATCCACAGAAACGTGCCAATGGGGCCATCCCCTCGGTGATAACCCTCTGAAGCAGCTATGTCTGAGTCCGTGTCCGACTCCCCCTCGGAAGTTGGCTTCCGCTACCCTTCCTTCAGGCGTGACCTTCCCAGGTCTCCGTCAACTCGCTGCTATCCAATACCAGACGAAAGGTTCTCCGTCCCGCTTCCTGCTTCTGCGGCTAATGGCCTTAAAAGTTTTGACGGCTGGGCTTTGGCCTTCCCTTGGCTCATCCTCCCGGCGCTAACTAAATGCAAACATCTGTGGTGGAAGGGCGTGAGCCAATGAGTGACGTGAAGGTGTCGCGAACACGCACCCCTGCCCAACCCTAACGCACGGCCTCCAATTCGCCAACGTCGGGAATCCATTTCCCACTCTGCCTCGCAAACGGGCCGTCCAGTCCACTGAGCTCATCGGGACCCAGTACAGGGGTCCTCCTACGCTGTGGTGGTAGAGTCCCCACCTCTGGACCAGGAGTTCACATCCCACCTGCTCCAGAGGGTGTGTGTGGTGGCATCCCTGAACAGATTGATGGGCACCTCCTGACGCAGTGTTAAAACTCAGACCGCGTCTGCCATCTCCCCCTCCCCTCTTGTCTCACCCCAGATTGGGGGGTACAATGATTTTGTTTTTGGATTGTCTTCGGGATGTCTTCTGGGGAAGAGGTGACCTGTTCGAGAGGGGGCAGGTTGCGCATGGTCTGGAGGACGGTGGGGGGGCAAATATCTTATTGGCCAGTTTTGTCCCTATTATTATGATACCGTTTGGGGACATGTACGGGAGCAAACCCCACTTTCCTACTTAGAGTATAACGGCAGTGGAGAAAAGGCGAGGGGTGAATTGTCTAAGGTGTTGTTGGAACTGATTTGGAGGAGCTGGTGTTGGAACGGGGTGGACAAAGTTAAAAATCAGGATCAGAGTGGTGCTGGAAAAGCACAGCAGGTCAGGCAGCATCCGAGGAGCAGGAGAATCCTCATTCCTGATGAAGGGCTCTTACCCGAAATGTCGACTCTCCTGCTCCTCGGACGCTGCCTGACCTGCTGTGCTTTTCCAGCAGCACAACTCTTTGACGCTGACTCTCCAACTTCTGCCGTCCTCAGTGTCTCCGACTTCCCTTTATTGCAAACTCCGGTTAATTTGAACGGGAGAGGTGGGTGTTCCGCAAAGTTGCAGCGGTCAGGAACCGGTGATAACCCATCGGTCTCCAGCAGGATCTCTCCCCCGTTTATCTGATTCTCCACTTCCAGGACTGGGAGACCATTGCCAAGCTGGGTGGAGCTGAATGCAGCATCAACACACAGCCACTCAGCATGGAAACAGACCCTTCGGTCCAACCCGTCCATGCCGACCAGATATCCCAACCCAATTTATTCCCACCTGCCAGCACCCAGCCCATATCCCTCTAAACCCTTCCCATTCATATACCCATCCAAATGCCTTTTAAATGTTGTAATTGTACCAGCCTCCACCACTTCCTCTGGCAGCTCATTCCATACACGTACCACCCTCTGTGTGAAAACGTTACCCTTCAAATCCCTTTTAAATCCTTCCCCTCTCACCTTAAACCTACACCCTCTAGTTTTGGACATGCCCACCCTTAGGAAAAATTACATTTTGCAATTCACCTTATCCGTGCCCCTCGTAATTTTCAACACTTTTGGGATTTTTACCCCTGGAGCATTGGAGGCAGAGGGGGTGACCTTATAGAGGTGTAGAAGGTCAGGGGGATGTGGAGAAGGCAGATGGGACTAGTTTAGTTTTGGGATTATGGTCGATTGGACTTCCCTCTATTGGTCAGAGTATTGAGTACAGGAGTTGGGTGGTCATGTTGCAGCTGTACAGGACATTGGCTAGGCCACTGTTGGAATATTGTGTGCAATTCTGGTCTCCTTCCTATTGGAAACTTGTTGTGAAACTTGAAAGGGTTCAGAAAAGATTTACAAGGATGTTGCCAGGGTTGGAGGATTTGAGCTACAGGGAGAGGCTGAACAGGCTGGGGCTGTTTTCCCTGGAGCGTCGGAGGCTGAGGGGTGACATTATAGAGGTTTATAAAATCATGAGGTGCGTGGAAAGTGTAAACAGACAAGGTCTTTTCCCTGGGATCGGGAGTCCAGAACTAGAGGGTATAGGGTGAGAGGGGAAAGATATAAAAGAGACCTAAGGGGCAACTTTTTCACACAGAGGGTGGTGCGTGTATGGAATGAGCTGCCAGAGGAAGTGGTGGAGGCTGGTACAATTACAGCATTTAAAAGGGCTGTTTTCCCTGGGGCGTTGGAGGCTGAGGGGTGACCTGATAGAGGTTTATAAAATCATGAGGGACATGGATAGGGTAAATAGACACAGTCTTTTCCCTGGGGTGGGGGAGTCCAGAACTAGAGGGCATAGGTTTTGGGTGAGAGGGGAAAGATATAAAAAGGAGCAACTTTTTCACGTAGAGGGTGGTACGTGTATAGAATGAGCTGCCAGAGGAGGTGGTGGAGGCTGGTACAATGACAACATTTAAAAGGCATCTGGATGGGTATATGAATAGGAAGGGTTTGGGCTGGGTGCTGGCAGGTGGGACTGGTTCAGTTGAGAAAAGCTGGTTGGCATGGATGAGTTGGGCCGAAGGGCCAGAGGAAGCGACAGATGCGGGTACAGTTACAACATTCAAAAGACGTTTGGACAGGCACATGGATAGGAAAGGTTTAGAGGGATATGGGTCATATACTAATGTCCTTCAGGGAAGGAAACCGCCATTCTTATCTGGTCTGGGCCTACGTGTGATTCCAGACTCTGGACAACATGGTTATCTGTTAACTCCCTTCAATATTGGTCTAGCCAACGTCACCCTCATTCTGTGAATGAAGAAAATAACAACGCAGGTAAAGTGGGACTGATTCAGTTTGGGAACTTTGGTTAGTGTGGTTAACTTGGCCTATAGGGCCTGTTTCCATTTTCGTCTGTGTGAGGAGCTAACCCACACTCCCCTGTTTACTGTCCCTCACCTCGTCACTAACCAGGTTAGCAAACTGCCTTCAGTTGCCTGACCCCCCCTCCTCCCTGGTCTCTTCACAAGAACTTAATCACACACCTCCTGCAAGTCCGTGTAAATAATGCCCAGTGATATTCCTCCCCCACCCACTATTTCAATAACCTCTTCACAATAAAAGGTTCAATTAGGTTTATCAGGATCCTTGACAAATCTCGGCTGGCTCTCCCTAATCAGTCACATGTCCTTGAGATGCCGTCATTAATTATAGACTCGTTGGCTTCCCGTTAACAGATGTCAGTCGGACTCCCCAGAGCTCTGTCCTAAGAGAGTGGAGTGATCCATGTGATTCAGGAGGGGGCTGGGGCAGGTTGCAAGCACAAAACTGGAAAAGCGCGGTGGCCCAGTGGTTAGCACTGCTGCCTCACAGCGCCAGGGACCCGAGTTCAATTCCAGCCTCGGGCGACTGTGTGGAGTTTGCACATTCTCCCCGTGTCTGCGTGGGTTTCCACTGGGTGCTCCGGTTTCCTCCCACAGTCTGAAGATGTGCAGGTCAGGGTAGATTGGCCGTGCTAAATTGTCCCATAGTGCCCAGGGATGTGCAGGTTAGGGTGGATTGGCCGTGCTAAATTGTCCCATAATGTGTCAGGTAGTCAGGGGTAAGTATAGAGTGGTAGAGAGGGGAATGAGTCTGGATGGGTTACTCTTTGGAGGGTCGGTGTGGACCTGTTGGGCGGAAGGATCTGTTTCCACACTGTAGATAATCTACTAAAAGATCTGAAGATTGAAACGGGGGTGAAAAGCAGGAAACGCTAGTTTTGTGGATTTCTTGAAGATATATCTTCAACAAAAGAACTGTGGATGCTAGAAATCATCAGAAATTTCTGGAAAAGCCCAGCAGTCAGCAGTCTATGGAGAGAGAAATCAGTTGACCTTTCGGGTCCAGTTCTGAGGAAGGGTCTCCGAAACGTTAACTCTGATTTCTCTCTGCACATGCTGCCAGACCTGCTGAGCTTTTCCAGCAACTTGTGTTATTGTTGGCTTTTTAAAATAAAGCTGGTCCTCCCTTGTCAGAAATTCTAACAACAAGCTGAAAAATGAGTACAAGCCCAGGGATGTGCGGCTAAACAATGACCAGCCAGGGGGGCGAAACGTGACATTGATATAAAGTGAAGAACTTCAGATGCTGGACATCTTAGATTACTTACAGTGTGGAAACAGACCCTTTGGCCCAACAAGTCCATACTGACCCGCCAAAGCACAACCCACCCAGACCCATTCCCCTACATTTACCCCTTACCTAACACTACGGGCAATTTAACATGGCCTATTCCCCTGACCTGCACATCTTTGTGACTGCGGGAGGAAACCGGAGCACCCGGAGGAAACCCACGCAGACGCAGGGAGAATGTGCAAACTCCACACAGTCAGTCGCCCGAGGTGGGAATTGAACCCAGGTCCCTGGCGCTGTGAGGCAGCAGTGCTAACCACTGTGCCACCGTGCCGCCTATAATAACCAAGAATAATAAACTGAATGCTTATAAGAGGAGGCGCTGGTCCAATGTTATTACCGCTGGGCTGTCGATCCAAAGACAAAAACAAATTGCTGGGAAAGCTCAACGTGTCTGGCAGCATCTGTGGAGAGAAATCAGTTAATGTTTTGGGTCCAGTGACGTTTAGTCAGAGACTCGTCACAGCGGAATTATTCTGAGGAAAGGTCACTCTGATTTTTCTCCACAGATGCTGCCAGACCTGCTGAGCTTTTCCAACAACTTCTGTTTCTGATTTCCAGCGTCTGCCGTTCTTTCGGTTTTTCGAGTTCCGAAGACCGAGGGAATGTTCTGGGGATCTAGGTTCAAATCCTGCCAGAGCAGACAGTGGAATTTGAAATAAATAAATCTGGAATTAAGAGTCTGATTAGATTAGAATCCCGACCATGTGGAAACAGTCCACACCGACCTTCTGAAGAGTAACCCACCCAGACCCATTTCCCCCTGACTAATGCACCTAACTCTACGGGCAATTTAGCACGGCCAATTCACCTGACCCGCACATCTTTGGACTGTGAGAGGAAAGCAGAGGATCCGGAGGAAACCCACGCAGACACGGGGAGAATGTGCAAACTCCACACAGACAGGGTGGCATCGAACCTGGGTCCCTGGCGCTGTGAGGCAGCAGTGCTAACCCCACTCCCCGTGACCTGTCACCTCTTCCCCCTCCCCATGACCCCTGCCGTACCAGCCCTAATGATGATAATTGTTGATTGTTGGGGGCAAACCCATCTGGGTCACTAATGTCCTTTAGGGAAGGAAACTGCCATCCTTACCTGGTCTGGGCCTACACGTGACGCCAGACCTACAGCGATGGGGTTGGCTCTTAACTGCCCCCCTGGGACAATTAATGCTGACCCAGCCAGTGATGCCTTCATCCCGTGAATTAATTTTTTAAAAAGCTGGAGAAACGCAGCAGGTCTGGCAGCATCTGTGGAGAGAGAGAGAGAGAGAGAGAGAAAGCAGAGTCCTGAAGGAGGGTCACTGGACTCGAAAGGTTAACTCTGTCAAACAAAAAGTAAATCTTATCTCTGGAGAAGGTCATCGAGCTGAGGGAGTCTGAGGAGAGCAGTGGGAGGAAGCCTGAGCAATCAGGGATAACTTTTTCCAGTGAACTGGGCAGCACTGTAGGGTCCAGGCCTAGTCCGAGGGTTAAGGCATGGAGTTTTGGCAGATTGAGACCATGTCCGAGATACCGACGGTCTCTGGGGTTGGGTGGGGGGCTGCGAGCGACGGGGATTGCGTTTGCCAGGGGGTCTGAAATAAAAAACACCCGCCCAACTTCCTGCGCGTGACAGCGCCTTATCTCCGTGTTTCGGTTTGTACATCGCAGTTTTCGACTGTTTCAAGGCGAAATGGTGAGGGCGGGCTCTGACGAGAGAAGGGGGGGGGGGGGGGGAGGTGGGGAACACGTTTAAAAATGTGGGGTTTGGGGTGACAGGGAGGGATCCAGTCGCAGGGTTTGAAATGTCGGCGTTTCCGTAAGGAGCAAATTGCATCCTCCCGTCGGAAGGATGTTGTGAAATTTGAAAGGGTTTAGAAAAGATTTACAAGGATGTTGTCAGGGTTGGAGGGTGTGAGTTATAGGGAGAGGCTGAACAGGCTGGGGCTGTTTTCCCTGGAGCGTCAGAGGCTGAGGGGTGACCTTATAGAGGTTTATAAAATCATGAGGGGCATGGATAGGATAAATAGACAAAGTCTTTTCCCTGGGGTGGGGGAGTCTAGAACTAGAGGGGCATAGGTTTAGGATGAGGGGGGAAAGATATAAAAGGGACCTAAGGGGCAACTTTTTCACACAGAGGGTGGTGCGTGTATGGAATGAGCTGCCAGAGGAAGTGGTGGAGGCTGGTACAATTACAACATTTTAAAAGGCATCTGGATGGGTATGTGAATAGGAAGAGTTTGGAGGGATATGGGCCAAGTGCTGGCAGGTGGGATTAGGTTAGATTGGGATATTTGGTTGGCATGGATGAGTTGGGCCGAAGGGTCTGTTTCCGTGCTGTACTGTGACTGTGACTCTCCCTTTCCCTCTCCACTACCCCTCCCTTTAAGACAATCTCTCCCTATGAGCGTTTGGCCTTCAGCTCTCATGAGGCTTGGATTTTGTTGGTAGATGCTTCCTGCAGAGTAGCTTGGAAAGGTGATCAAGGTGCCACGTAAATGCAAATGATGATTAAATGCAGGATGTCCTGTTTTTGGGTATGGATGGTGATGGGAATCTAACCAGGGTGTTCCCCTTTTGCCTGTTCAGCATTCCTCACACATGGAGAACCGCTCCGAGAGGGGGTCCACGTGGTCGAGCCGGTCCCTGGGGGCACGCTGCCGGAATTCCATCGCCTCCTGCACCGACGAACAGCCCCACATCGGGAATTACCGGCTCCTCCGCACCATCGGCAAAGGCAACTTTGCCAAAGTGAAGCTGGCCAGGCACATCCTGACCAGCCGAGAGGTGAGGGGTCACAGAGGAGGGGGAGAGGTGAGAGGTCACCGGGGGGGGGGGGGGAGAGAGGTGAGAGATCTCGGGAGAGAGGTGAGAGGTCACGGAGGAGAGGTTGGAGGGAGAGAAGTGAGAAGTCACAGAGGAGGGGGGAGAGGTGAGAGGTCACGGGGAGGGGGAGGGGGAGAGGTGAGAGGTCACAGAGGAGAGGTTGGAGGGAGAGAAGTGAGAAGTCACAGAGGAGGGGGGAGAGGTGAGAGGTCACGGGGAGGGGGAGAGGTGAGAGGTCACAGAGGAGAGGTTGGAGGGAGAGAAGTGAGAGGTCACAGGGAGAGGTGAGAGGTCGCGGGGAGGGGTGTGATGTGAGAGGTCACCAGAGAGGGGGGGAACAGGTGAGAGGTCTCGGAGGTTGGGGGAGAGATGAGAGATCTCGGGAGAGAGGTGAGAGGTCACGGAGCAGAGGTTGGAGGGAGAGAAATGAGAGGTCATGGGGTGGGGAAGAGGGGAGAGGTCACAGGGAGGGGGAGAGGTGAGAGGTCATGGGGTGGGGGAGAGGGGAGTGGGGAGAGGTCATGGGGTGGGGGAGAGGTGGGGAGAGGTGAGGGGTCACAGGGAGGGAGGAGAGATTGGAGTGGGAGAGGTGAGAGGTGATGGGGAGGGTGAGAGGTGAGAGGTCATGGGGAGAGGTGAGGGGTCACGGGGAGAGGTGAGAGGTCATGGGGTGGGGGAGAGGGGAGAGGTGAGAGGTCATGGGGTGGGGGAGAGGTGAGGGGTCACAGGGAGGAGAGGTTGGAGGGGGAGAGGTGATGGGGAGGGGGAGGGGGAGGGGGAAGGTGAGAGGTGATGGGGAGAGGGGAGAGGTGAGGGGTCACAGGGAGGGAGGAGAGGTTGGAGGGGGAGAGGTGATGGGGAGGGGGAGGGGGAGGGGGAGGGGGAGGGGGAGGGGGAAGGTGAGAGGTGATGGGGAGAGGGGAGAGGTGAGAGGTCACGGGGAGGGTGAGAGATGAGAGGTCATGGAGAGGGGGGAAGAGTTGAGTGGCCACAGAGGGAGGGGGCAGAGGTGAGGGATCACGGGGAGGGGGAAGGGGGGAGTGGGGACGGAGCAACGGAGTATGTGCTGCCCCTTCTGGAGTAGCTGCTGGGAGGGGCTGGGGTGGGGGGCAGTGTGATCCCTGTAATTCTCTCTCTATCTCCCCCTTTACCCACATTCTCCCCTCTCTCTCTCTCTCCTTTTCTTCGTTTTCTCTTTCAATCTTCTCTTCTCCCCCCAATTATCCACTCCCCCCATTTCTCCTCCCCCCCATTTCTCCTCCCCCCCATTTCTCCTCCCCCCCATTTCTCCTCCCCCCATTTCTCCTCCCCCCATTTCTCCTCCCCCCATTTCTCCTCTCCCCATTTCTCCTCCCCCCATTTCTCCTCCCCCCATTTTTCCTCTCGCCCCATTTCTCCTCCCCCCCCATTTCTCCTCCCCCCCTATTTCTCCTCCCCCCTATTTCTCCTCCCCCCATTTCTCCTCCCCCATCTCCCCCTCCCCCCACCTCGTCCCTCCCCCATCTACTCCCTCCCATTCCCCCGCCCCACCTCCTCCCTCCCCCATCTACCCCTCCCCCTCACCATCCCTCACCCCCCCACCCTCCCTCCCTCACCCCCTCACCCTCCTTACCTCACCCCCTCACCCCCCTCTACCCTTCGCCCCCCACCCCTCGTCCCTCTCCCCACCTCACACCCCTTCTCCCACCTCACCCCCCCACCCCCCACCTCATCCCTACCTCCCCCCACCTTCCCCCCTTCCCTGCTCCCACTGCCCCTGTCCCTTCTCCTTCTCCCCCCCTCCACCCATCCATCTCCCCCTTACTGATGATTGATGGGTTTAGTCTCCAATGGAGACAGATGGGCCAAGGCTGGTCTAAGTTCTTCTCTCTCTTTGGCTCCAGGTGGCAATAAAAATCATCGACAAAACCCAACTGAACCCAACCAGTCTGCAGAAGGTAGGAGGTGGTATCAGTTCATGAATTTTTTCATTCTGTGATGATAAATGCTGGTGAAACAAAATGGCAGAAGCTGAAATGTGGGTCCCAGGCTGGGACATTTGGTTTTTAGGCTGAGACCTCCTAAGTAACTCCTTCCCTAGTCTTCCTAATCCAAGTCTTTATGGATTTTGAACAAATTGTCCAAAGGTATGTGTGCGTCTTTGGTTTGGGGACTCGGCCCCAGACATTGGGGTTTGGGGAGTGACTGTTGGAATCACCACCTCAGTTTCGGATATTGGAGCTAGGTCCTGGGAGTTGAGCCAAGGGCCTGTGGTTGTTGGGGGGCCTTGGGGCCTGGTCTTGATGTTGTTGGAGTCCCAGGTGTTTGGAGCCTGGGACTGCGAGGTTGTTGCGGCCTGCAACGCAAGATTTTTGGAGTTTGGGCGTGGTGCCCGAGGTTGTGAAGTTTGGTGCCTGAGCCCTGGGTGGTTTGGAGTTTGGGCCCTGGTGCCCACAGTTGTGGAATTGGGGCCTGGTGCCCGGGTGGTTGGAGTTTGGGGCCTGGTGCCCGGGTGGTTGGAGTTTGGGGCCTGTGCCTGAGGTTGTGGAGTTTGGGGCCTGGTCCCCAGGTGGTTTGGAGTTTGGGGCCTGGTCCCCAGGTGGTTTGGAGTTTGGGGCCTGGTCCCTGGGTGGTTGGAGTTTGGGGCCTGGTCCCTGGGTGGTTGGAGTTTGGGGCCTGGTCCCCGGGTGGTTGGAGTTTGGGGCCTGGTCCCCAGGTGGTTGGAGTTTGGGGCCTGGTCCCCGGTGGTTGGAGTTTGGGGCCTGGTCCCCGGGTGGTTGGAGTTTGGGGCCTGGTCCCCGGGTGGTTGGAGTTTGGGGCCTGGTGCCCAGGTGGTTGGAGTTTGGGGCCTGTGCCCGAGGTTGTGGAGTTTGGGATCTGGTCCCCGGGTGGTTGGAGTTTGGGGCCTGGGGCTCGGGGTTGTGGAGTTTGGGGCCTGGTGCCCGGGTGGTTGGAGTTTGGGGCCTGGTGCCCGGGTGGTTGGAGTTTGGGGCCTGATCCCTGGGTGGTTGGAGTTTGGGGCCTGATCCCTGGGTGGTTGGAGTTTGGGACTTGGTCCCTGGATGGTTGGAGTTTGGGGCCTGGTGCCCGAGGTTGTGGAGTTTTGGGCCTGGTGCCCGGGGTTGTGGAGTTTGGGGCCTGGTGCCCAGGTGGTTGGAGTTTGGGGCCTGTGCCCGAGGTTGTGGAGTTTGGGATCTGGTCCCCGGGTGGTTGGAGTTTGGGGCCTGGGGCTCGGGGTTGTGGAGTTTGGGGCCTGGTGCCCGGGTGGTTGGAGTTTGGGGCCTGGTGCCCGGGTGGTTGGAGTTTGGGGCCTGATCCCTGGGTGGTTGGAGTTTGGGGCCTGATCCCTGGGTGGTTGGAGTTTGGGACTTGGTCCCTGGATGGTTGGAGTTTGGGGCCTGGTGCCCGAGGTTGTGGAGTTTTGGGCCTGGTGCCCGGGGTTGTGGAGTTTGGGGCCTGGTGCCCGATGTTGTGGAGTTGGGGCCTGGTCCCCGGGTGGTTGTAGTTTGGGACTTGGTCCCTGGATGGTTGGAGTTTGGGGCCTGGTGCCCGAGGTTGTGGAGATGGGCCCTGTTGCCCGATGTTGTGGAGTTGAGGCCTGGTCCCCGGGTGGTTGTAGTTTGGGGCCTGGGGCTCGGGGTTGTGGAGTTTGGGGCCTGGTCCCCAGGTGGTTGGAGTTTGGGGCCTGTGCCCCGGGTGGTTGGAGTTTGGGGCCTGGTGCCCGAGGTTGTGGAGTTTGGGGCCTGGTGCCCGAGGTTGTGGAGTTTGGGGCCTGGTCCCCAGGTGGTTTGGAGTTTGGGGCCTGGTGCCCGGGTGGTTGGAGTTTGGGGCCTGGTGCCCGGGTGGTTGGAGTTTGGGACTTGGTCCGTGGATGGTTGGAGTTTGGGGCCTGGGGCCCGAGGTTGTGGAGTTTGGGGCCTGGTGCCCGGGTGGTTGGAGTTTGGGGCCTGGTGCCCGGGTGGTTGGAGTTTGGGGCCTGATCCCTGGGTGGTCGGAGTTTGGGCCCCATGCCCCAAGCTTGTTAGGACCTGAGGCCTTTCAGCAGGTGGCTGGGGTGGCATGGAGGGGAAGCAGCTTTGAGGTTCGAGCCAGGCCTCAGGCCTTAGGGGTTGGTGCTGCAATGTGTGGCCTGGGCCTTGGAGATGGTGGTATTTGCCTCAGAAAGTTCTGAAATTGGTCAACAGAGAGTGTTGTTCCAATAGGGCTACATCGAGTGAAGTTATTTGGGACTAAGTGTGGAGACTGTGGCCTATGGCTCTGATGAGAGAGCCAGTTGTGTTGAGGAAAGTTGGTGGTGCAGGGATGGTGTTGACAATTGTTGAGTGTTTGCCAACTGTAACTGGGGAAGTGTATTGATCCTTATGTTTCACATTGCTGATCGATTATTGTGTCTGACTGAATAATAAGGGTCATACTGTCCTGTCAACATCAGTTACTTCAGGTCAGCTTTCTTTGAATCTTCTGTCAGAATGGTTTGCGCATAGCTAGCCAGAGAGTGCAGGATTTGGAGGGGGTTTATATAGACAATAACAGCGCCCCGGGAGTGAGTGACACAGTGGAATCTAATCGCAGGGATTGGGGTGATTTATATATAGAATAACACATACCCAGGAGTGAGTTACAGACCGGAATCTGATCAAGGGGTCCAGGGGATTTATATACAGAATAACAGAATAACTGGAATCTGATTGAGGGATTCGGTGGGTATGTACATTGAGTAACAGAGCCCTTGGAGTGAGTTAAAGACTGGAATCTAATCGAGGTTTTAGGGGGTTTGTATATAGAATAACAGATACCCAGGGTGAGTTACTGACTGGAATCTAATCAATGGGTTCGGGAGGGTGTTTTATATGTAGAATAACAGCACTCCAGGAGTGAGTTACTGACTGGAATCTGATTAAAGGGTTTGGGGTGTTTATATATAGAATAACAGATACCCGCGAGTGAATTACAGACTGGAATCTGATTGAGGGGTTCAGGGGGTTTATATACAAAATAACAAATACCTGGGAGTTACAGACTGGAATCTGATTGAGGGGTTCAGGGGGTTTATATATAAAATAACAGATACCTGGGAGTTACAGACTGGAATCTGATTGAGGGGTTTATATATAGAATAAAAGATACCAGGGAGAGAGTCACAGACTGGAATCTGATTGAAGGGTTTGGGGGGTGTTAAATATAGAATAACAGAGCCCTAGGAGTGAGTTATTCTGGAATCTGATTGAGGGGTTCGGGGGATGGGATTGTTATATATAGAATAACAGCTCCCTGGGAGTGAGTTACAGACTGGAATCTGATTGAGGGTATCAGGAATGTTGTTGTGTGCACAGCCCCGGAGTGAGTGTGAACTGCTGTTCTCTTCCAACCGGACAATAGCGGCTGTGAGACTGTTTGTTTCCTCAGCTGTGGAGCCGCCCTCAGAACCTGCTGAAGTTCTGAAGGGCGCTACAGGAATGCAAGCGTGCTTTTCAGTCGTGCTGTTGCAGGGGTCTGTTGAAGACCTGTTTTGCGTCTATTTGTCTTTTTTTTGTTTTTGTTCTCTTACACTCAGCAGCCAAGTTCCTCGAGCTGGGGGGTGGGATTTGGGGGGGGGGGGGGGGGGGGGGGG